>NC_088239.1:37114814-37157360 GCF_036934945.1 Oncorhynchus masou masou | reverse complement strand
CGGTTCAGTATTATACTACACAGTAACATGGTTCAGTATTATACTACACAAGTAATCAGTACTGTACACCACAGTAACATGGTTCAGTAATATACTACACAGTAATGCAGTTAGAATACTGTACTACACAGTAACATGGTTCAGTATTATACTACACAGTAACATGGTTCAGTATTATACTACACAGTAACATGGTTCAGTATTATACTACACAGTAATCAGTACTGTACTACACAGTAACATGGTTCAGTAATATACTACACAGTAACATGGTTCAGTACTGTACTACACAGTAACATGGTTCAGTATTATACTACACAGTAACATGGTTCAGTATTATTCAGTATTATACTACACAGTAACATGGTTCAGTACTATACTACACAGTAATCAGTACTGTACTACACAGTAACATGGTTCAGTATTATACTACACAGTAATCAGTACTATATTACACAGTAACATGGTTCAGTAATATACTACACAGTAACATGGTTCAGTACTATACTACACAGTAATCAGGGTCCAGTAACATGGTTCAATTATTATACTACATAGTAACATGGTCAGAGCATGGCGTATTATGCAACGTAATCAGTACTGTACTACACAGTAACATGGTTCAGTATTATACTACACAGTAACATGGTTCAGTAATATATACACTGTAATCAGTAGGGTATACACAGTAACATGGCCGTATTATACTACACAGTAACAAGTTCGCTATACTACACAGTAATCAGTACTGTACTACACAGTAACATGGTTTCAGTATTATACTACACAGTAACATATTCAGTATTATACTACACAGTAACATGGTTCAGTACTATTTTATATTATACACAGTAATAAGTATTACACTACACAGTAACATGGTTCAGTATTATACTACACAGTACTGTACTACACAGTACTGTACTACACAGTAACATGGTTCAGTAATATACTACACAGTATGGTTCAGTACTGTACTACACAGTAACATGGTTCAGTATTATACTACACAGTAACATGGTTCAGTATTATACTACACAGTAATCAGTACTGTACTACACAGTAACATGGTTCAGTACTATACTACACAGTAATCAGTACTGTACTACACAGTAACATGGTTCAGTATTATACTACACAGTAATCAGTACTGTACTACACAGTAACATGGTTCAATATTATACTACACAGTAAATGTTCAGTATTATACTACACAGTAACATGGTTCAGTATTATACTACACAGTAATCAGTACTGTACTACACAGTAACATGGTTCAGTATTATACTACACAGTAACACAGTATTAATCACAGTAACTGGATCAGTATTATACTACACAGTAACATGGTTCAGTATTATACTACACAGTAATCAGTACTGTACTACACAGTAACATGGTTCAGTACTATACTACACAGTAATCAGTACTGTACTACACAGTAACATGGTTCAGTATTATACTACACAGTAACATGGTTCAGTATTATACTACACAGTAACATGGTTCAGTATTATACTACACAGTAATCAGTACTGTACTACACAGTAACATGGTTCAGTATTATACTACACAGTAACATGGTTCAGTACTATACTACACAGTAATCAGTACTGTACTACACAGTAACATGGTTCAGTATTATACTACACAGTAATCAGTACTGTATTATACTACACAGTAACATGGTTCAGTATTATACTACACAGTAACATAGTACACAGTCAGTACTATACTACACAGTAACATAGTTCAGTAAATATACTACACAGTAAATCAGTACTGTACTACATAGTAACATGGTTCAGTATTATACTACACAGTAACATGGTTCAGTACTATACTACACAGTAACATGGTTCAGTTACTACACAGTAATCAGTACTGTACTACACAGTAACATGGTTCAGTATTATACTACACAGTAATCAGTACTATACTACACAGTAACATGGTTCAGTATTATACTACACAGTAATGGTTCAGTATCAGTACTACACAGTAACATCAGTTATACTACACAGTAATCAGTATTATACTACACAGTAACATAGTTCAGTATTATACTACACAGTAATCAGTACTGTACTACACAGTAACATGGTTCAGTAATATACTACACAGTAATCAGTACTGTACTACACTGTAACATGGTTCAGTATTATACTACACAGTAATCATACTGTACTCAGTATTATACTACACAGTAATCAGTACTGTACTACACAGTAACATGGTTCAGTATTATACTACACAGTAACATGGTTCAGTATTATACTACACAGTAACATGGTTCAGTAATATACTACACAGTAATAGTACTGTACTACAGTAACATGGTTCAGTATTATACTACACACAGTAACATGGTTCAGTATTATACTACACAGTAACATAGTTCAGTATTATACTACACAGTAACATGGTTCAGTATTATACTACACAGTAACATAGTACAGTACTATACACAGTAACATGGTTCAGTATTATACTACACAGTAACATGGTTCAGTACTATACTACACAGTAACATAGTTCAGTATTATACTACACAGTAACATGGTTCAGTATTATACTACACAGTAACATGGTTCAGTACTACATAGTAACATCAGTTCAGTAATATACTACACAGTAATCAGTATTAGTATATATACACAGTAACATGGTTCAGTACTGTACTACACAGTTACATGGTTCAGTACTATACTACACAGTAACATGGTTCAGTACTATACTACACAGTAACATAGTTCAGTATTATACTACACAGTAACATGGTTCAGTATTATACTACACAGTAATCAGTACTGTACTACACAGTAACATGGTTCAGTATTATACTACACAGTAACATGGTTCAGTATTATACTACACAGTAACATGGTTCAGTATTATACTACACAGTAACATGGTTCAGTACTATACTACACAATAACATGGTTCAGTACTATACTACACAGTAATCAGTACTGTACTATACAGTAACATGGTTCAGTAATATACTACACAGTAACATGGTTCAGTATTATACTACACAGTAACATGGTTCAGTACTATACTACACAGTAACATAGTTCAGTATTATACTACACAGTAACATAGTTCAGTACTATACTACACAGTAATCAGTATTATACTACACAGTAACATGGTTCAGTACTATACTACACAGTAACATGGTTCAGTATTATACTACACAGTAACATGGTTCAGTATTATACTACACAGTAACATGGTTCAGTAATATACTACACAGTAACATGGTTCAGTACTATACTACACAGTAATCAGTACTATACTACACAGTAACATGGTTCAGTATTATACTACACAGTAATCAGTACTGTACTACACAGTAACATGGTTCAGTAATATACTACACAGTAACAGTTCTATACTTAAACATAGTTCAGTATTATACTACACAGTAAATGGTTCAGTACTATACTACACAGTAACATGGTTCAGTATTATACTACACAGTAACATGGTTCAGTATTATACTACACAGTAATCAGTACTATACTACACAGTAACATGGTTCAGTATTATACTACACAGTAATCAGTACTGTACTACACAGTAACATGGTTCAGTATTATACTACACAGTAACATGGTTCAGTTCTATACTACACAGTAACATGGTTCAGTATTATACTACACAGTAATCAGTACTGTACTACACAGTAACATGGTTCAGTATTATACTACACAGTAACATGGTTCAGTATTGTACTACACAGTAACATAGTTCAGTATTATACACAGTAACATGGTTCAGTATTATACTACACAGTAAATGGTTCAGTATTATACTACACAGTAACATAGTTCAGTACTATACTACACAGTAACATAGTTCAGTACTATACTACACAGTAACATGGTTCAGTATTATACTACACAGTAACATGGTTCAGTATTATACTACACAGTAATGGTTCAGTACTATACTACACAGTAACATGGTTCAGTATTATACTACACAGTAACATGAGTACTGTACTACACAGTAACATGGTTCAGTATTATACTACACAGTAATGAGTACTGGTTCAGTATTATACTACACAGTAACATGGTTCAGTATTATACTACACAGTAATCAGTACTGTACTACACAGTAACATGGTTCAGTATTATACTACACAGTAACATGGTTCAGTATTATACTACACAGTAACATGGTTCAGTATTATACTACACAGTAACAATCAGTACTATACTACACAGTAACATGGTTCAGTAATATACTACACAGTAATCAGTACTGTACTACACAGTAACATGGTTCAGTAATATACTACACAGTAACATGGTTCAGTATTATACTACACAGTAACATGGTTCAGTAGTATACTACACAGTAACATGGTTCAGTATTATACTACACAGTAACATAGTTCAGTATTATACTACACATGGTTCAGTACTTATACTACACAGTAACATAGTTCAGTACTATACTACACAGTAATCAGTACTGTACTAACATGGTTCAGTATTATACTACACAGTTCAGTATTATACTACACAGTAACATAGTTCAGTATTATACTACACAGTAATCAGTACTGTACTACACAGTAACATAGTTCAGTAATATACTACACAGTAACATGGTTCAGTAATATACTACACAGTAACATAGTTCAGTATTATACTACACAGTAACATAGTTCAGTATTATACTACACAGTAACATGGTTCAGTATTATACTACACAGTAATCAGTACTGTACTACAGTAACATGGTTCAGTATGGTTATACTACACAGTAAATCAGTACTGTACTACACAGTAACATAGTTCAGTATTATACTACACAGTAATCAGTACTGTACTACACAGTAACATAGTTCAGTATTATACTACACAGTAATCAGTACTGTACTACACAGTAACATAGTTCAGTATTATACTACACAGTAACATAGTTCAGTACTATACTACACAGTAATCAGTATTATACTTCACAGTAACATGGTTCAGTATTATACTACACAGTAATCAGTACTGTAACATACTACACAGTAAAATCAGTATTATACTACACAGTAACATGGTTCAGTACTACACAGTAATCAGTACTGTACTACACAGTAACATAGTTCAGTATTATACTACACAGTAACATAGTTCAGTATTATACTACACAGTAACATAGTTCAGTATTATACTACACAGTAATCAGTACTGTACTACACAGTAACATAGTTCAGTAATATACTACACAGTAACATGGTTCAGTAATATACTACACAGTAACATGGTTCAGTATTATACTACACAGTAACATAGTTCAGTATTATACTACACAGTAATCATAGTTCAGTATTATACTACACAGTAATCAGTACTGTACTACACAGTAACATGGTTCAGTAATATACTACACAGTAACATGGTTCAGTAATATACTACACAGTAACATGGTTCAGTATTATACTACACAGTAACATGGTTCAGTACTATACTACACAGTAACATGGTTCAGTACTATACTACACAGTAACATAGTTCAGTATTATACTACACAGTAACATAGTTCAGTAATATACTACACAGTAATCAGTACTGTACTACACAGTAACATGGTTCAGTATTATACTACACAGTAATCAGTACTGTACTACACAGTAACATGGTTCAGTACTATACTACACAGTAACATGGTTCAGTACTATACTACACAGTAACATAGTTCAGTATTATACTACACAGTAACATAGTTCAGTAACTATACAGTACAGTAACATAGTTCAGTACTATACTACACAGTAACATAGTTCAGTAATATACTACACAGTAACATGGTTCAGTATTATACTACACAGTAACATGGTTCAGTACTATACTACACAGTAATCAGTATTATACTACACAGTAACATAGTTCAGTATTATACTACACAGTAATCAGTACTGTACTACACAGTAACATAGTTCAGTAATATACTACACAGTAATGGTTCAGTACTATACTACACAGTAACATGGTTCAGTAACTATACTACACAGTAACATAGTTCAGTATTATACTACACAGTAACAAGTTCAGTACTATACTACACAGTAACATAGTTCAGTACTATACTACACAGTAACATAGTTCAGTAATATACTACACAGTAACATAGTTCAGTACTATACTACACAGTAACATAGTTCAGTATTATACTACACAGTAATCAGTATTATACTTCACAGTAACATGTTTCAGTATTATACTAACATGGTTCAGTACTATACTACACAGTAACATAGTTCAGTAATATACTACACAGTAAGTTCAGTACTATACTGTATCAGTATTATTCACAGTAACATGGTTCAGTATTATACTACACAGTAATCAGTACTGTACTACACAGTAACATAGTTCAGTATTATACTACACAGTAATCAGTACTGTACTACACAGTAACATAGTTCAGTATTATACTACACAGTAATCAGTACTGTACTACACAGTAACATAGTTCAGTATTATACTACACAGTAATCAGTTCAGTACTGTACTACACAGTAACATAGTTCAGTATTATACTACACAGTAACATGGTTCAGTACTATACTACACAGTAATCAGTATTATACACAGTAACATGGTTCAGTATTATACTACACAGTAATCAGTACTGTACTACACAGTAACATAGTTCAGTATTATACTACACAGTAATCAGTACTGTACTACACAGTAACATAGTTCAGTATTATACTACACAGTAATCAGTACTGTACTACACAGTAACATGGTTCAGTATTATACTACACAGTAACATAGTTCAGTATTATACTACAGTAACATAGTTCAGTATTATACTACACAGTAATCAGTACTGTACTACACAGTAACATAGTTCAGTATTATACTACAGTAACATAGTTCAGTATTATACTACACAGTAACATAGTTCAGTAATATACTACACAGTAACATGGTTCAGTAATATACTACACAGTAACATGGTTCATTACTGTACTACACAGTAACATAGTTCAGTATTATACTACACAGTAACATAGTTCAGTATTATACTACACAGTAACATAGTTCAGTAATATACTACACAGTAATCAGTACTGTACTACACAGTAACATGGTTCAGTATTATACTACACAGTAATCAGTACTGTAACATAACATAGTTCAGTTCTATACTACACAGTAACATAGTTCAGTACTATACTACACAGTAACATAGTTCAGTACTATACTACACAGTAATCAGTATTATACTTCACAGTAACATGTTTCAGTATTATACTACACAGTAATCAGTACTGTACTACACAGTAACATAGTTCAGTATTATACTACACAGTACATGGTTCAGTATACTACACAGTAACATGGTTCAGTATTATACTACACAGTAATCAGTACTGTACTACACAGTAACATAGTTCAGTATTATACTACACAGTAACATGGTTCAGTACTATACTACACAGTAATCAGTATTATACTTCACAGTAACATTGTTCAGTATTATACTACACAGTAATCAGTACTGTACTACACAGTAACATAGTTCAGTATTATACTACACAGTAATCAGTACTGTACTACACAGTAACATAGTTCAGTATATACTACACAGTAATCAGTACTGTACTACACAGTAACATGGTTCAGTATTATACTACACAGTAACATAGTTCAGTATTATACTACACAGTAACATAGTTCAGTATTATACTACACAGTAATCAGTACTGTACTACACAGTAACATAGTTCAGTATTATACTACACAGTAACATAGTTCAGTATTATACTACACAGTAACATAGTTCAGTAATATACTACACAGTAACATGGTTCAGTACTATACTACACAGTAACATAGTTCAGTACTATACTACACAGTAACATAGTTCAGTGCTATACTACACAGTAACATAGTTCAGTATTATACTACACAGTAACATAGTTCAGTTCAGTATTATACTACACAGTAACATAGTTCAGTACTATACTACACAGTAATCAGTATTATACTACACAGTAACATAGTTCAGTATTATACTACACAGTAATCAGTACTATACTACACAGTAACAGGTTCAGTATTATACTACACAGTAATCAGTACTGTACTACACAGTAACATGGTTCAGTATTATACTACACAGTAATCAGTACTGTACTACACAGTAACATAGTTCAGTATTATACTACACAGTAATCAGTACTATACTACACAGTAACAGTTATTATACTTCACAGTAACATGGTTCAGTATTATACTACACAGTAATCAGTACTATACTACACAGTAACATGGTTCAGTATTATACTACACAGTAATCAGTACTGTACTACACAGTAACATAGTTCAGTATTATACTACACAGTAATCAGTACTGTACTACACAGTAACATGGTTCAGTTCTATACTACACAGTTCAGTATTATACTACACAGTAATCAGTACTGTACTACACAGTAACATGGTTCAGTATTATACTACACAGTAACATAGTTCAGTATTATACTACACAGTAACATGGTTCAGTATTATACTACACAGTAATCAGTACTGTACTACACAGTAACATAGTTTCAGTATTATACTACACAGTAACATAGTTCAGTATTATACTACACAGTAACAAAGTTCAGTAATATACTACACAGTAACATGGTTCAGTAATATACTACACAGTAACATGGTTCATTACTGTACTACACAGTAACATAGTTCAGTATTATACTACACAGTAACATAGTTCAGTATTATACTACACAGTAACATAGTTCAGTAATATAACATGGTTCAGTATTATACACAGTAATCAGTACTGTACTACACAGTAACATGGTTCAGTATTATACTACACAGTAATCAGTACTGTACTACACAGTAACATGGTTCAGTACTATACTACACAGTAACATCAGTACTATACTACACAGTAACATGGTTCAGTATTATACTACACAGTAACATGGTTCAGTAACTATACTACACAGTAACATGGTTCAGTATACATCACAGTAACATAGTTCAGTACTATACTACACAGTAACATGGTTCAGTACTATACTACACAGTAACATGGTTCAGTACTATACTACACAGTAACATAGTTCAGTATTATACTACACAGTAATCAGTACTATACTACACAGTAACATGGTTCAGTACTATACTACACAGTAACATGGTTCAGTATTATACTACACAGTAATCAGTACTGTACTACACAGTAACATGGTTCTGTATTATACTACACAGTAACATGGTTCAGTATTATACTACACAGTAACATGGTTCAGTATTATACTACACAGTAACATGGTTCAGTAATATACTACACAGTAACATGGTTCAGTATTATACTACACAGTAATCAGTACTATACTACACAGTAGCATGGTTCAGTAATATACTACACAGTAACATGGTTCAGTAATATACTACACAGTAATCAGTACTGTACTACACAGTAACATGGTTCAGTATTATACTACACAGTAACATGGTTCAGTATTATACTACACAGTAATCAGTACTATACTACACAGTAACATGGTTCAGTACTATACTACACAGTAATCAGTACTATACTACACAGTAACATGGTTCAGTATTATACTACACAGTAACATACACAGTAACATAGTTCAGTATTATACTACACAGTAACATGGTTCAGTATTATACTACACAGTAACATGGTTCAGTATTATACTACACAGTAACATAGTTCAGTACTATACTACACAGTAACATGGTTCAGTAATATACTACACAGTAACATGGTTCAGTACTATACTACACAGTAACATAGTTCAGTATTATACTACACAGTAACATGGTTCAGTATTATACTACACAGTAACATGGTTCAGTATTATACTACACAGTAATCAGTACTGTACTACACAGTAACATAGTTCAGTAATATACTACACAGTAATCAGTAATATACTACACAGTAACATGGTTCAGTAATATACTACACAGTAACATGGTTCAGTATTATACTACACAGTAACATGGTTCAGTACTATACTACACAGTAATCAGTACTGTACTACACAGTAACATAGTTCAGTAATATACTACACAGTAATCATTACTGTACTACACAGTAACATGGTTCAGTAATATACTACACAGTAACATGGTTCAGTAATATACTACACAGTAACATGGTTCAGTAATATACTACACAGTAACATAGTTCAGTATTATACTACACAGTAACATGGTTCAGTACTATACTACACAGTAATCAGTACTGTACTACACAGTAACATAGTTCAGTATTATACTACACAGTAACATGGTTCAGTATTATACTACACAGTAATCAGTACTATACTACACAGTAACATGGTTCAGTATTATACTACACAGTAATCAGTACTGTACTACACAGTAACATGGTTCAGTATTATACTACACAGTAACATGGTTCAGTACTATACTACACAGTAACATGGTTCAGTAATATACTACACAGTAATCAGTATTATACTACACAGTAACATAGTTCAGTATTATACTACACAGTAACATGGTTCAGTACTATACTACACAGTAATAGGTTCAGTACTATACTACACAGTAACATGGTTCAGTATTATACTACACAGTAATCAGTACTGTACTACACAGTAACATAGTTCAGTATTATACTACACACAGTAATCAGTATTATACTACACAGTAACATAGTTCAGTACTATACTACACAGTAACATGGTTCAGTATTATACTACACAGTAATCAGTACTATACTACACAGTAACATGGTTCAGTATTATACTACACAGTAATCAGTACTGTACTGTACACAGTAACATGGTTCAGTACTATACTACACAGTAACATGGTTCAGTATTATACTACACAGTAACATGGTTCAGTATTATACTACACAGTAACATGGTTCAGTATTATACTACACAGTAATCAGTACTGTACTACACAGTAACATGGTTCAGTATTATACTACACAGTAACATGGTTCAGTATTATACTACACAGTAATCAGTACTGTACTACACAGTAACATGGTTCAGTACTATACTACACAGTAACATGGTTCAGTACTATACTACACAGTAACATGGTTCAGTACTATACTACACAGTAACATGGTTCAGTACTATACTACACAGTAACATGGTTCAGTACTATACTACACAGTAACATGGTTCAGTACTATACTACACAGTAACATGGTTCAGTACTATACTACACAGTAACATAGTTCAGTATTATACTACACAGTAATCAGTACTATACTACACAGTAACATGGTTCAGTATTATACTACACAGTAACATGGTTCAGTATTATACTACACAGTAACATGGTTCAGTTACACAGTAACATGGTTAGTATTATACTACACAGTAACATGGTTCAGTACTATACTACACAGTACTCAGTACTACACACAGTAACATAGTTCAGTATTATACTACACAGTTCAGTACTATACTACACAGTAACATCAGTACTGTACTACACAGTAACATAGTTCTATACTACACAGTAACATGGTTCAGTACTATACTACACAGTAACATGGTTCAGTAATATACTACACAGTAACATGGTTCAGTACTATACTACACAGTAACATGGTTCAGTATTATACTACACAGTAACATCAGTACTATACTACACAGTAACATGTTCAGTACTACACAGTAACATGGTTCAGTACTATACTACACAGTAACATGGTTCAGTACTATACTACACAGTAACATGGTTCAGTACTATACTACACAGTAACATAGTTCAGTACTATACTACACAGTAATCAGTACTGTACTACACAGTAACATATAGTTCAGTATACTATACTACACAGTAACATGGTTCAGTATATATACACAGTAACATGGTTCAGTACACAGTAATCAGGTACTACACAGTAACATAGTTCAGTATTATACTACACAGTAACATGGTTCAGTACTATACTACACAGTAATCAGTACTATACTACACAGTAACATAGTTCAGTATTATACTACACAGTAATCAGTACTATACTACACAGTAACATAGTTCAGTACTATACTACACAGTAATCAGTACTGTACTACACAGTAACATAGTTCAGTATTATACTACACAGTAATCAGTAATATACTACACAGTAACATGGTTCAGTATTATTACACAGTAATCTATACTACACAGTAACATAGTTCAGTACTATACTACACAGTAATCAGTAGTACTATACTACACAGTAACATGGTTCAGTACTATACTACACAGTAACATATACTACACAGTAACATGGTTCAGTAATTATACTACACAGTAACATGGTTCAGTACTATACTACACAGTAACATGGTTCAGTATTATACTACACAGTAATGGTTCAGTACTGTACTACACAGTAACATGGTTCAGTATTATACTACACAGTAACATGGTTCAGTACTGTACTACACAGTAACATACATGGTTCAGTATTATACTACACAGTAATCAGTACTGTACTACACAGTAACATGGTTCAGTATTATACTACACAGTAACATGGTTCAGTATTATACTACACAGTAATCAGTACTGTACTACACAGTAACATAGTTCAGTACTATACTACACAGTAATCAGTATACTACACAGTAACATAGTTCAGTATTATATACTACACAGTAATCAGTCAGTACTATACTACACAGTAACATGGTTCAGTATTATACTACACAGTAATCAGTACTGTACTACACAGTAACATGGTTAGTATTATACTACACAGTAACATATGTACTATACTACACAGTAATCAGTACTGTACTACACAGTAACATGGTTCAGTATTATACTACACAGTAACATGGTTCAGTACTGTACAGTATTATACTACACAGTAACATAGTTCCAGTATTATACTACACAGTAACATGGTTCAGGTAATCAGTACTGTACTACACAGTAAACATGGTTCAGTACTGTACTACACAGTAACATAGTTCAGTATTATACTACACAGTAACATGGTTCAGTATTATACTACACAGTAACATGGTTCAGTACTATACTACACAGTAACATGGTTCAGTATTATACTACACAGTAATCAGTACTGTACTACACAGTAATCAGTATTGTACTACACAGTAACATGGCTTCATCTCTCAGTATTAACTAAAGACTAACTGTTGTCTGTGTTCGTCGTTCCGGTAGTTGATGTCTGAAAGCATCGTTTAATCCAGGAGACTTCTTCTCTTTGACGTTATATGGATGACATCGCTCTGAGTGCCTGTCTGCTAACTGAATTACAACACGTATATAGTTAGAGTTTGACAATCTAATGTATTATTCTCTGCTACAGTAACACTGAATATTATGACACAGACTCAAGGTGACATCACAGGAACTCTCACATTCAGACTGAAACAATTAGCGGCTTTGTCTGAAGAGATGAGAATCTATAAGGACAGATTATTACCAAGGACCATTTTATATTGCTTTTAAAAATAAAAAATCCAATTAACTCCTGAGAGCTGGTGGCTTTCGACAGACGACAGGTCGTTATTGTGCTGCTGGAAAGTCATTGTTGGGTCGGGAAACTGGCATCTTTACAGAACCCGTCTGGCAGGCAGCTGAACAGAAAAGGTCTCGGTGAACAATCAACCCCTTGGCTCCGAAGGAGACCTGAGTTGGCACTTCTTGTCTTTTTTTCCATCATAGATTTTTCTACCTCACAGAGATGTTTAACTCACACAGAGAGCCAGACCATTTAACACATGGCCATTTGTCACATTGGAACGATGGAGTCCAGTCTGTATTGTAGTCTTGTTATAACAGCTTTTCTCCCTATGGAGGCTAGGACAACAGTCTGACTGAGACAGTAGTTTACTGACCTCCTAGTCAGGTTCATCAGTGACTAGGACAACAGTCTGACTGAGACAGTAGTTTACTGACCTCCTAGTCAGGTTCATCAGTGACTAGGACAACAGTCTGACTGAGACAGTAGTTTACTGACCTCCTAGTCAGGTTCATCAGTGACTAGGACAACAGTCTGACTGAGACAGTAGTTTACTGACCTCCTAGTCAGGTTCATCAGTGACTAGGACAACAGTCTGACTGAGACAGTAGTTTACTGACCTCTAGTCAGGTTCATCAGTGACTAGGACAACAGTCTGACTGAGACAGTAGTTTACTGACCTCCTAGTCAGGTTCATCAGTGACTAGGACAACAGTCTGACTGAGACAGTAGTTTACTGACCTAGTCAGGTTCATCAGTGACTAGGACAACAGTCTGACTGAGACAGTAGTTTACTGACCTCCTAGTCAGGTTCATCAGTGACTAGGACAACAGTCTGACTGAGACAGTAGTTTACTGACCTCCTAGTCAGGTTCATCAGTGACTAGGACAACAGTCTGACTGAGACAGTAGTTTACTGACCTCCTAGTCAGGTTCATCAGTGATCAGGACAACAGTCTGACTGAGACAGTAGTTTACTGACCTCCTAGTCAGGTTCATCAGCCAGTTACACTATAGAGAGAATAGCAAGAACACAGAATAGTCCAACTAATTTATGTAATTATAATATATGAGATTAGAGCAAGAAGATATCAAGTACGAAACTCCCAATCAGCAGGAAATGACAAAGAGCATCACCTCTGACTGCACTGTATATAACGTCTCATAGTTACAGAACACAGATATCTCTGGTTAACAACAGGTACAATTATCTCTTTGTCTTCCTGAGAAGTTATAGCCTGGTTACCATCTCTGTTCAGCTACTACATTCCACTCCTTGCCTCTCCTTTCATTTGTCAAAGCATATGACACGGACTTCATGGAGTGGAGTGTTCGCTGGTACCCAGGCTATAGAAATGAACCGCTAAAAGATCAAATGTAGAAATGTTCTGAAAACAAAAGATACAAAAATAAAGAGCTGAAAGTTTTTTGAATCATTAATTATACAGAAACAACACGATTGAGATGAAAAATGTGCCAGATACAAACATCTTCTGATATTTACATCAAGAGACTGTCTTTGTTTTAGTTCGTGGCTTTGATCAGTCAGAAAGGAATAACAGACCTTGAAGGAGGAAGTCTGTTGTGATTGACATCTCTAGTTACCATGGTGAGGCCCATGTACCTCCTGTCTCTTCCTCGGGGAGATGTCGTGGAATGAGGGGGAATTTAAAGAGCGACTCAAGAAACAATGTTTTAGATTCAACCGTATTCTCTATGCTGATTACAGTAGTCTCTGAAGGTGAATATCTCTATGCTGATTACAGTAGTCTCTGAAGATGAATATCTATATACTGATTAGAGATGTCTCTGAAGGTGAATATCTCTATACTGATTACAGTAGTCTCTGAAGGTGAATATCTCTATGCTGATTACAGTAGTCTCTGAAGGTGAATATGGGGAGGGGGGGGCGGAGCCACTATCTCCTGCATGGGGATCTACTGCTATGTCAGGGAGGGGGGCAGAGCCACTATCTCCTGCATGGGGATCTACTGCTATGGTAGGAGAGGGGGTAGAGCCACTATCTCCTGCATGGAGATCTACTGCTATGGCAGGAGGAGGGGTAGAGCCACTATCTACTGCATGGGGATCTACTGCTATGGCAGGAGGAGAGTAGTGCCACTCTCTACTGCATGGGGATCTACCGCTATGGCAGGAGGGGGGGTAGAGCCACTATCTACTGCATGGGGATCTACCGCTATGGCAGGAGGAGGGGTAGAGCCACTATCTACTGCATGGGGATCTACCGCTATGGCAGGAGGAGGGGTAGAGCCACTATCTACTGCATGGAGATCTACTGCTATGGCAGGAGGAGGGGTAGAGCCACTATCTACTGCATGGAGATCTACTGCTATGGCAGGAGGAGGGGTAGAGCCACTATCTACTGCATGGAGATCTACTGCTATGGCAGGAGGAGGGGTAGAGCCTCTATCTACTGCATGGGGATCTACTGCTATGGCAGGAGGAGGGGTAGAGCCACTCTCTCCTGCATGGGGATCTACTGCTATGGCAGGAGGAGGGGTAGAGCCACTATTCACTGCATGGAGATCTACTGCTATGGCAGGAGGAGGGTAGAGCCACTATCTACTGCATGGGGATCTACCGCTATGGCAGGGAGGGGGGGCGGAGCCACTATCTACTGCATGGAGATCTACTGCTATGGCAGGAGGAGGAGGGGTAGAGCCACTATCTACTGCATGGAGATCTACTGCTATGGCAGGAGGAGGGGGGGGGCGGAGCCACTATCTACTGCATGGAGATCTACTGCTATGGCAGGAGGAGGGCAGAGCCACTATCTACTGCATGGGATCTACCGCTATGGCAGGAGAAGGGGGCGGAGCCACTATCTACTGCATGGAGATCTACTGCTATGGCAGGAGGAGGGTAGAGCCACTATCTACTGCATGGAGATCTACTGCTATGGCAGGGAGGGGGAGGGGTAGAGCCACCATCTACTGCATGGAGATCTACTGCTATGGCAGGAGGAGGGGTAGAGCCACTATCTACTGCATGGGGATCTACCGCTATGGCAGGAGGAGGGGTAGAGCCACTATCTACTGCATGGGGATCTACTGCTATGGTAGGAGGAAGGGTAGAGCCACTATCTACTGCATGGGGATCTACTGCTATGGCAGGAGGAGGGGTAGAGCCACTATCTACTGCATGGAGATCTACTGCTATGGCAGGAAGAGGGGTAGAGCCACTATCTACTGCATGGGGATCTACTGCTATGGCAGGAGGAGGGGTAGAGCCACTATCTACTGCATGGGGATCTACCGCTATGGCAGGAGGAGGGGTAGAGCCACTATCTACTGCATGGAGATCTACTGCTATGGCAGGAGGAGGGGTAGAGCCACTATCTACTGCATGGAGATCTACTGCTATGGCAGGAGGAGGGGTAGAGCCACTATCTACTGCATGGAGATCTACTGCTATGGCAGGAGGGGGGGTAGAGCCACTATCTACTGCATGGGGATCTACCGCTATGGTAGGAGGAGGGGTAGAGCCACTATCTACTGCATGGAGATCTACTGCTATGGCAGGAGGAGGGTAGAGCCACTATCTACTGCATGGAGATCTACTGCTATGGCAGGAGGAGGGGGGGTGGAGCCACTATCTACTGCATGGAGATCTACTGCTATGGCAGGGGGGGGGGCGGAGCCACTATCTACTGCATAGAGATCTACTGCTATGGTAGGAGGAGGGGGCAGAGCCACTATCTACTGCATGGGGATCTACTGCTATGGCAGGAGGAGGGGTAGAGCCACTATCTACTGCATGGGGATCTACTGCTATGGCAGGAGGAGGAGGGGGGGGGGTGGAGCCACTATCTACTGCATGGGGATCTACTGCTATGGCAGGAGGAGGGGTAGAGCCACTATCTACTGCATGGGGATCTACTGCTATGGCAGGAGGAGGGGTGGAGCCACTATCTACTGCATGGAGATCTACTGCTGTGGTAGGAAGGAGTGGGATACAGCCAGTGATGCTAGTTAATATTTTACTGTAGTGGGCTACATCAGGGTCACACAGTGTGTTTATTGGTAGTCTTAAACAAATCTACTTTGAAACAGAAGTATCCCCCTCACTGTAACGGCGTTCTTCGTTTGTCGAAAGAGAGTCGGACCGAAATGCAGCGTGTTGGTTACTCATGTTTTTTAATGAAACAAATGAATCGCGGTACATGAAATAACCGATATAAATAAATAACAACAAAACGGAACGTGAAACCTAATTACAGCCTATCTGGTGAAACTACACAGACACAGGAACAATCACCCACGAAATACACAGTGAAACCCAGGCTACCGAAATACACAGTGAAACCCAGGCTACCTAAATACGGTTCCCTATCAGAGACAACGAGAATCACCTGACTCGGATTGAGAACCGCCTCAGGCAGCCAAACCTAAACTAAACACACCCCTAATTAACCACAATCCCAATGCCTACAAAAACCCCAATAGGAAAACACAACAACATAAACCCATGTCACACCCTGGCCTGACCAACTAATTATCTAAAACACAAAATACTAAGACCAAGGCGTGACAGTCACACGCATGGTTATGGGCTTAAAGAAAGAAGACACAACGTCAGACAGAGAGCTGACATTTATTTAGGTATAATTTTGCATTCCAATAATACACTTTATAAACATCACAGAATACTGAAATATAACACAACTGTTTGACGTAAAAAAGATAGTATTTTGGAAGGTTTAAAAAAAATTATGTTTATTAATTCTGATATCATGAGGCCACTAGGTCATTTGACTGTAGAAAAGGGCTAACCAGAGGAGAAGGCAGAGCTCTGACTGTAGAAAAGGGCTAACCAGAGGAGAAGGCAGAGCTCTGACTGTAGAAAAGGGCTAACCAGAGGAGAAGGCAGAGCTCTGACTGTAGTAAAGGGCTAACCAGAGGAGAAGGCAGAGCTCTGACTGTAGAAAAGGGCTAACCCGAGGAGAAGGCAGAGCTCTGACTGTAGAAAAGGGCTAACCCGAGGAGAAACAGGCAGAGCTCTGACTGTAGTAAAGGGCTAACCTGAGGAGAAGGCAGAGCTCTGACTGTAGAAAAGGGCTAACCCGAGGAGAAACAGGCAGAGCTCTGACTGTAGTAAAGGGCTAACCAGAGGAGAAGGCAGAGCTCTGACTGTAGAAAAGGGCTAACCAGAGGAGAAGGCAGAGCTCTGACTGTAGAAAAGGGCTAACCAGAGGAGAAGGCAGAGCAGGCATTAACACCGTCCCAGACAGCCTGTTAGCTGAAGTGGATTTTAATTAGCTATTTTCCAGTTAGCAAGCAGGAAAATTATCAGCCCCCTTTAACACCCCTGAGACAACCCTGCACACATACTCTCTCTCTCTCTCTGTCTCTCTCTCTATAAATATATATATATTTATATATATTTATCCTCCTCTCTCTCTCTCTCTCTCTCTCTCTCTCTCTCTCTCTCTCTCTCTCTCTCTCTCTCTCTCTCTCTCTATATATATATATATATATATATATATATATATATATATATATATATATATATATATATATATATATATATATATATATATATATATATATATATATTTATATATATTTATCCTCCTCTCTCTCTCTCTCTCTGTCTCAATTTCTCTCTTTGTCTCCTCTCAATTCAATTTAATTTAAAGGGCTTTATTGGCATGGGAATCATATGTTAACATTGCCAAAGCAAGTGAAATAGATAATACAAATGAACAGTAAACATTACACTCACAAAAGTTCCAAAAGACTAAGGACATTACAAATGTCATATTATGTCTATATACAGTGTTGTAACAATGTACAAATAGTTAATGTACAAAAGGGAAAATAATTCAACATAAATATGGGTTGTGTTTACAATGGTGTTTGTTCTTCACTGGTTGCCCTTTTCTTGTGGCAACAGGTCACACATCTTGCTGCTGTGATGGGTTTGTTTTCTAATTCTTTGTGGGTCTGTGTAATCTGAGGGAAATATGTGTCTCTAATATGGTCATACATTTGGCAGGAGGTTAGGAAGATGTCCTTCATCATTAATTTCCTAATAGAATCATAGCCATGGGAAGGAAGGGACCTTCATTTACTTCCTGATAGAATCACAGCCATGGGAAGGAAGGGACCTTCATCATTTACTTCCTGATAGAATCACAGCCATGGGAAGGAAGGGACCTTCATCATTTACTTCCTGATGGAGTCAGAGCCATGGGAAGGAAGGGACCTTCTTCATTTACTTCCTGATAGAGTCACAGCCATGGGAAGGAAGGGACCTTCATCATTTACTTCCTGATAGAGTCACAGCCATGGGAAGGAAGGGACCTTCATCATTTACTTCCTGATAGAGTCACAGCCATGGGAAGGAAGGGACCTTCATCATTTACTTCCTGATAGAATCACAGCCATGGGAAGGAAGGGACCTTCATTTACTTCCTGATAGAATCACAGCCATGGGAAGGAAGGGACCTTCATCATTTACTTCCTGATAGAATCACAGCCATGGGAAGGAAGGGACCTTCATCATTTACTTCCTGATAGATTCACAGCCATGGGAAGGAAGGGTCCTTCTTCATTTACTTCCTGATAGAGTCACAGCCATGGGAAGGAAGGGACCTTCATCATTTACTTCCTGATAGAATCACAGCCATGGGAAGGAAGGGACCTTCATCATTTACTTCCTGATAGATTCACAGCTATGGGAAGGAAGGGTCCTTCTTCATTTACTTCCCGATAGAATCATAGCCATGGGAAGGAAGGGACCTTCATCATTTACTTCCTGATAGAGTCACAGCCATGGGAAGGAAGGGACCTTCATCATTTACTTCCTGATAGAGTCAGAGCCAGGGGAAGGAAGGGTCCTTCATCATTTACTTCCTGATAGAGTCAGAGCCATGGGAAGGAAGGGACCTTCATCATTTACTTCCTGATAGAATCATAGCCATGGGAAGGAAGGGACCTTCATCATTTACTTCCTGATAGAGTCACAGCCATGGGAAGGAAGGGACCTTCATCATTTACTTCCTGATAGAGTCAGAGCCAGGGAAGGAAGGGTCCTTCATCATTTACTTCCTGATAGAGTCAGAGCCATGGGAAGGAAGGGACCTTCATCATTTACTTCCTGATAGAATCATAGCCATGGGAAGGAAGGGACCTTCATCATTTACTTCCTGATAGAGTCACAGCCATGGGAAGGAAGGGACCTTCTTCATTTACTTCCTGACAGGTTGTAATGTTGTTTGGGTCGTCTAACACTCAGGTTGTAATGTTGCTTGGGTCGTCTAACACTCAGGTTGTAATGTTGTTTGGGTCGTCTAACACTCAGGTTGTAATGTTGTTTGGGTCGTCTAACACTCAGGTTGTAGTGTTGTTTGGGTCGTCTAACGCTCAGGTTGTAGTGTTGTTTGGGTCGTCTAACACTCAGGTTGTAGTGTTGTTTGGGTCGTCTAACACTCAGGTTGTAATGTTGTTTGGGTCGTCTAACACTCAGGTTGTAATGTTGTTTGGGTCGTCTAACACTCAGGTTGTAATGTTGTTTGGGTCGTCTAACACTCAGGTTGTAATGTTGTTTGGGTCGTCTAACACTCAGGTTGTAATGTTGTTTGGGTCGTCTAACACTCAGGTTGTAATGTTGTTTGGGTCGTCTAACACTCAGGTTGTAGTGTTGTTGTGGTCGTCTAACACTCAGGTTGTAATGTTGTTTGGGTCGTCTAACACTCAGGTTGTAATGTTGTTTGGGTCGTCTAACACTCAGGTTGTAATGTTGTTTGGGTCGTCTAACACTCAGGTTGTAATGTTGTTTGGGTGCGTCTAACACTCAGGTTGTAATGTTGTTTGGGTCGTCTAACACTCAGGTTGTAATGTTGTTTGGGTCGTCTAACACTCAGGTTGTAATGTTGTTTGGGTCGTCTAACACTCAGGTTGTAATGTTGTTTGGGTCGTCTAACACTCAGGTTGTAATGTTGTTTGGGTCGTCTAACACTCAGGTTGTAATGTTGTTTTGGTTGTCTAACACTCAGGTTGTAATGTTGTTTTGGTTGTCTAACACTCAGGTTGTAATGTTGTTTGGGTCGTCTAACACTCAGGTTGTAATGTTGTTTGGGTCGTCTAACACTCAGGTTGTAATGTTGTTTGGGTCGTCTAACACTCAGGTTGTAATGTTGTTTGGGTCGTCCAACACTCAGGTTGTAATGTTGTTTGGGTCGTCTAACACTCAGGTTGTAGTGTTGTTGTGGTCGTCTAACACTCAGGTTTTAATGTTGTTTGGGTCGTCTAACACTCAGGTTGTAATGTTGTTTGGGTCGTCAACACTCAGGTTGTAATGTTGTTTGGGTCGTCTAACACTCAGGTTGTAATGTTGTTTGGGTCGTCTAACACTCAGGTTGTAATGTCGTTTGGGTCGTCTAACACTCAGGTTTTAATGTTGTTTGGGTCGTCTAACACTCAGGTTGTAATGTTGTTTGGGTCGTCTAACACTCAGGTTGTAGTGTTGTTTGGGTTGTCTAACACTCAGGTTGTAATGTTGTTTGGTTATTACTACTGGGAATTGATTATCTCAAAATAAAACTTTATTGTTTCTAACGTCTGTTATCTGCAGAAGAGTACAGAGTTGTAAAAAACAACCATTTTACGTAACACCATCTACTAACAGCAAGGTCCCTGGTGTTCAGAGAAGGAACGGTTCTGTTTCCGTTTGAATAATAGACTCAACATACAGATCTGAAACCCCTGTGGACGCCAGAGAGAAACGTCCTCATTTTCTACAGAAATGTAAAACTCTTCCCCAGTTACTATGAATCTACGTTGACTCCCGAGCCTCTCATCGTTTAATGGAAGAGCGGTGTTCATCTGAAGTTTACAAATATCACCCCCCCCCCAAAAAAAAAAAAATACACAACAAACCAGCTCCTCGTTCCAGAGAGACCGTTCTGTGTTAAATATTTGAAAACCCTTTTCTCTGTCGACTAACAGGAAGCTGGTTGTATTGTTTATCTCCTGGATCCGAGGGGACCTGTGTGTTGCCAGACGTCTGAATGGGAGATGACTGCTACAGATCCTGTGGTGGCTGGTAATTGGTGCCTGAAACTCCTGCAGTGGGAGGTGTGTGTGTGTGTGTGTGTGTGTGTGTGTGTGTGTGTGTGTGTGTGTGTGTGTGTGTGTGTGTGTGTGTGTGTGTGTGTGTGTGTGTGTGTGTGTGTGTGTGTGTGTGTGTGTGTGTGTGTGTGTGTGTGTGTGTGTGTGTGTGTGTGTGTGTGCGCGCGTTGGATCTCCTGCAGTGTGAGAGCAGGGCATCTCCCAGAGCTGAGCCAGAACACAACCAGTGACCTAAAAAAGGTCTGCTGATCTGATCCTTGAGTGGGATTAGAGTTAGGTACTACCTGGGGTGTAAGGACCATCAGCATGGAAGGTTAGGGTTAGGTACTACCTGGGGTGTAAGGACCATCAGCATGGAAGGTTAGGGTGAGGTACTACCTGGGGTGTAAGGACCATCAGCATGGAAGGTTAGGGTTAGGTACTACCTGGGGTGTAAGGACCATCAGCATGGAAGGTTAGGGTTAGGTACTACCTGGGGTGTAAGGACCATCAGCATGGAAGGTTAGGGTTAGGTACTACCTGGAGTGTAAGGACCATCAGCATGGAAGGTTAGGGTTAGGTACTACCTGGAGTGTAAGGACCATCAGCATGGAAGGTTAGGGTTAGGTACTACCTGGGGTGTAAGGACCATCAGCATGGAAGGTTAGGGTTAGGTACTACCTGGGGTGTAAGGACCATCAGCATGGAAGGTTAGGGTTAGGTACTACCTGGGGTGTAAGGACCATCAGCATGGAAGGTTAGAGTTAGGTACTACCTGGGGTGTAAGGACCATCAGCATGGAAGGTTAGGGTTAGGTACTACCTGGGGTGTAAGGACCATCAGCATGGAAGGTTAGGGTTAGGTACTACCTGGGGTGTAAGGACCATCAGCATGGAAGGTTAAGGTTAGGTACTACCTGGGGTGTAAGGACCATCAGCATGGAAGGTTAGGGTTAGGTACTACCTGGGGTGTAAGGACCATCAGCATGGAAGGTTAGGGTTAGGTACTACCTGGGGTGTAAGGACCATCAGCATGGAAGGTTAGGGTTAGGTACTACCTGGGGTGTAAGGACCATCAGCATGGAAGGTTAGGGTTAGGTACTACCTGGGGTGTAAGGACCATCAGCATGGAAGGTTAGGGTTAGGTACTACCTGGGGTGTAAGGACCATCAGCATGGAAGGTTAGGGTTAGGTACTACCTGGGGTGTAAGGACCATCAGCATGGAAGGTTAGGGTTAGGTACTACCTGGGGTGTAAGGACCATCAGCATGGAAGGTTAGGGTTAGGTACTACCTGGGGTGTAAGGACCATCAGCATGGAAGGTTAGGGTTAGGTACTACCTGGGGTGTAAGGACCATCAGCATGGAAGGTTAGGGTGAGGTACTACCTGGGGTGTAAGGACCATCAGCATGGAAGGTTAGGGTGAGGTACTACCTGGGGTGTAAGGACCATCAGCATGGAAGGTTAGGGTTAGGTACTACCTGGGGTGTAAGGACCATCAGCATGGAAGGTTAGGGTGAGGTACTACCTGGGGTGTAAGGACCAGCAGCATGGAAGGTTCGGGTTAGGTACTACCTGGGGTGTAAGGACCATCAGCATGGAAGGTTAGGGTTAGGTAC
This sequence comes from Oncorhynchus masou masou, assembly GCF_036934945.1. Classification (NCBI taxonomy): domain Eukaryota; kingdom Metazoa; phylum Chordata; class Actinopteri; order Salmoniformes; family Salmonidae; genus Oncorhynchus; species Oncorhynchus masou. The sequence goes on along the minus strand of NC_088239.1, from coordinate 37,133,171 downwards.
TACCTGGGGTGTGAGGACCATCAGCATGGAAGGTTAGGTACTACCTGGGGTGTAAGGACCATTAGCATGGAAGGTTAGGGTTAGGTACTACCTGGGGTGTGAGGACCATCAGCATGGAAGGTTAGGGTTAGGTACTACCTGGGGTGTGAGGACCATCAGCATGGAAGGTTAGGGTTAGGTACTACCTGGGGTGTAAGGACCATCAGCATGGAAGGTTAGGGTTAGGTACTACCTGGGGTGTAAGGAACATCAGCATGGAAGGTTAGGTACTACCTGGGGTGTAAGGACCATTAGCATGGAAGGTTAGGGTTAGGTACTACCTGGGGTGTAAGGACCATCATTATGGAAGGTTAGGGTTAGGTACTACCTGGGGTGTAAGGACCATTAGCATGGAAGGTTAGGGTTAGGTACTACCTGGGGTGTAAGGACCATCAGCATGGAAGGTTAGGGTTAGGTACTACCTGGGGTGTAAGGACCATCAGCATGGAAGGTTAGGGTTAGGTACTACCTGGGGTGTAAGGAACATCAGCATGGAAGGTTAGGTACTACCTGGGGTGTAAGGACCATTAGCATGGAAGGTTAGGGTTAGGTACTACCTGGGGTGTGAGGACCATCAGCATGGAAGGTTAGGGTTAGGTACTACCTGGGGTGTAAGGACCATCAGCATGGAAGGTTAGGGTTAGGTATTACCTGGGGTGTAAGGACCATCAGCATGGAAGGTTAGGGTTAGGTAGTCCCTGGGGTGTAAGGACCATCAGCATGGAAGGTTAGGGTTAGGTATTACCTGGGGTGTAAGGACCATCAGCATGGAAGGTTAGGGTTAGGTACTACCTGGGGTGTGAGGACCATCAGCATGGAAGGTTAGGGTTAGGTACTACCTGGGGTGTAAGGACCATCAGCATGGAAGGTTAGGGTTAGGTACTACCTGGGGTGTAAGGACCATCAGCATGGAAGGTTAGGGTTAGGTACTATCTGGGGTGTAAGGACCATCAGCATGGAAGGTTAGGGTTAGGTACTACCTGGGGTGTAAGGACCATCAGCATGGAAGGTTAGGGTTAGGTACTACCTGGGGTGTAAGGACCATCAGCATGGAAGGTTAGGGTTAGGTACTACCTGGGGTGTAAGGACCATCAGCATGGAAGGTTAGGGTTAGGTACTACCTGGGGTGTAAGGACCATCAGCATGGAAGGTTAGGGTTAGGTACTACCTGGGGTGTAAGGACCATCAGCATGGAAGGTTAGGGTTAGGTACTACCTGGTGTAAGGACCATCAGCATGGAAGGTTAGGGTGAGGTACTACCTGGGGTGTAAGGACCAGCAGCATGGAAGGTTCGGGTTAGGTACTACCTGGGGTGTAAGGACCATCAGCATGGAAGGTTAGGGTTAGGTACTACCTGGGGTGTGAGGACCATCAGCATGGAAGGTTAGGTACTACCTGGGGTGTAAGGACCATCAGCATGGAAGGTTAGGGTTAGGTACTACCTGGGGTGTAAGGACCATCAGCATGGAAGGTTAGGGTTAGGTACTACCTGGGGTGTAAGGAACATCAGCATGGAAGGTTAGGTACTACCTGGGGTGTAAGGACCATTAGCATGGAAGGTTAGGGTTAGGTACTACCTGGGGTGTGAGGACCATCAGCATGGAAGGTTAGGGTTAGGTACTACCTGGGGTGTAAGGACCATCAGCATGGAAGGTTAGGGTTAGGTATTACCTGGGGTGTAAGGACCATCAGCATGGAAGGTTAGGGTTAGGTACTACCTGGGGTGTGAGGACCATCAGCATGGAAGGTTAGGGTTAGGTACTACCTGGGGTGTAAGGACCATCAGCATGGAAGGTTAGGGTTAGGTACTACCTGGGGTGTAAGGACCATCAGCATGGAAGGTTAGGGTTAGGTACTATCTGGGGTGTAAGGACCAACAGGATGGAAGGTTAGGGTTAGGTACTACCTGGGGTGTAAGGACCATCAGGATGGACGGTTAGGGTGAGGTACTACCTGGGGTGTAAGGACCATCAGCATGGAAGGTTAGGGTTAGGTACTACCTGGGGTGTAAGGACCATCAGCATGGAAGGTTAGTGTTTGGTACTACCTGGGGTGTAAGGACCATCAGGATGGAAGGTTAGGGTGAGGTACTACCTGGGGTGTAAGGACCATCAGCATGGAAGGTTAGGGTTAGGTACTACCTGGGGTGTAAGGACCATCAGCATGGAAGGTTAGGGTTTGGTACTACCTGGGGTGCATGGAAGGTTAGGGTTAGGTACTACCTGGGGTGTAAGGACCATCAGCATGGAAGGTTAGGGTTAGGTACTACCTGGGATGTAAGGACCATCAGCATGGAAGGTTCGGGTTAGGTACTACCTGGGGTGTAAGGACCATCAGCATGGAAGGTTAGGGTTAGGTACTACCTGGGGTGTAAGGACCATCAGCATGGAAGGTTAGGGTTTGGTACTACCTGGGGTGTAAGGACCATCAGCATGGAAGGTTAGGGTTAGGTACTACCTGGGGTGTAAGGACCATCAGCATGGAAGGTTCGGGTTAGGTACTACCTGGGGTGTAAGGACCATCAGCATGGAAGGTTAGGGTTAGGTACTACCTGGGGTGTAAGGACCATCAGCATGGAAGGTTAGGGTTAGGTACTACCTGGGGTGTAAGGACCATCAGCATGGAAGGTTAGGGTGAGGTACTACCTGGGGTGTAAGGACCATCAGCATGGAAGGTTAGGGTTAGGTACTACCTGGGTGCATGGAAGGTTAGGGTTTGGTACTACCTGGGTGCATGGAAGGTTAGAGTTAGGTACTACCTGGGGTGCATGGAATGTTAGGGTTCGGTACTACCTGGGTGCATGGAAGGTTAGGGTGAGGTACTACCTGGTGTGCATGGAAGGTTAGAGTTAGGTACTACCTGGGGTGCATGGAAGGTTAGAGTTAGGTACTACCTGGTGTGCATGGAAGGTTAGGGTGAGGTACTACCTGGGGTGCATGGAAGGTTAGGGTTCGGTACTACCTGGGTGCATGGAAGGTTAGGGTTTGGTACTACCTGGGTGCATGGAAGGTTAGGGTGAGGTACTACCTGGTGTGCATGGAAGGTTAGGGTGAGGTACTACCTGGGTGCATGGAAGGTTAGGGTTTGGTACTACCTGGGTGCATGGAAGGTTAGAGTTAGGTACTACCTGGGGTGCATGGAAGGTTAGGGTTCGGTACTACCTGGGTGCATGGAAGGTTAGGGTGAGGTACTACCTGGTGTGCATGGAAGGTTAGAGTTATGTACTACCTGGGGTGCATGGAAGGTTAGAGTTAGGTACTACCTGGGGTGCATGGAAGGTTAGGGTGAGGTACTACCTGGGGTGTAAAGACCATCAGCATGGAAGGTTAGGGTCAGGTACTACCTGGGGTGTAAGGACCATCAGCATGGAAGGTTAGGGTTAGGTACTACCTGGGGTGTAAGGACCATCAGCATGGAAGGTTAGGGTTCGGTACTACCTGGGGTGTAAGGACCATCAGCATGGAAGGTTAGGGTTAGGTACTACCTGGGGTGTAAGGACCATCAGGATGGAAGGTTAGAGTTAGGTACTACCTGGGGTGTAAGGACCATCAGCATGGAAGGTTAGGGTGAGGTACCACCTGGGGTGCATGGAAGGTTAGGGTGAGGTACTACCTGGGGTGTAAGGACCATCAGCATGGAAGGTTAGGGTTAGGTACTACCTGGGGTGTAAGGACCATCAGCATGGAAGGTTAGGGTGAGGTACTACCTGGGGTGTAAGGACCATCAGCATGGAAGGTTAGGGTGAGGTACTACCTGGGTGCATGGAAGGTTAGGGTTAGGTACTACCTGGGGTGTAAGGACCATCAGCATGGAAGGTTAGGGTTAGGTACTACCTGGGGTGTAAGGACCACCAGCATGGAAGGTTAGGGTTAGGTACTACCTGGGGTGTAAGGACCATCAGCATGGAAGGTTAGGGTGAGGTACTACCTGGGGTGTAAGGACCACCAGCATGGAAGGTTAGGGTTAGGTACTACCTGGGGTGTAAGGACCATCAGCATGGAAGGTTAGTGTGAGGTACTACCTGGGGTGTAAGGACCATCAGGATGGAAGGTTAGGGTTAGGTACTACCTGGGGTGTAAGGACCATCAGCATGGAAGTTTAGGTACTACCTGGGGTGTAAGGACCATCAGGCGTGAAGGTTAGGGTTAGGTACTACCTGGGGTGTAAGGACCATCAGCATGGAAGGTTAGGGTTAGGTACTACCTGGGGTGTAAGGACCATCAGCATGGAAGGTTAGGGTTAGGTACTACCTGGGGTGTAAGGACCATCAGCATGGAAGGTTAGGGTTAGGTACTACCTGGGGTGTAAGGACCATCAGCATGGAAGGTTAGGGTTAGGTACTACCTGGGGTGTAAGGATCATCAGCATGGAAGGTTAAGGTTAGGTACTACCTGGGGTGTGAGGACCATCAGCATGGAAGGTTAGGGTTAGGTACTACCTGGGGTGCATGGAAGGTTAGGGTTCGGTACTACCTGGGGTGTGAGGACCATCAGCATGGAAGGTTAGGGTTAGGTAATACCTGGGGTGTAAGGACCATCAGCATGGAAGGTTAGGGTTAGGTACTACCTGGGGTGTGAGGACCATCAGCATGGAAGGTTAGGGTTAGGTACTACCTGGGGTGTAAGGACCATCAGCATGGAAGGTTAGGGTTAGGTACTACCTGGGGTGTAAGGACCATCAGGATGGAAGGTTAGGGTTAGGTACTACCTGGGGTGTAAGGACCATCAGCATGGAAGGTTAGGGTTAGGTACTACCTGGGTGCATGGAAGGTTAGTGTGAGGTACTACCTGGGTGCATGGAAGGTTAGGGTTCGGTACTACCTGGGGTGCATGGAAGGTTAGGGTTAGGTACTACCTGGGGTGCATGGAAGGTTAGGGTCAGGTACTACCTGGGGTGCATGGAAGGTTAGGGTCAGGTACTACCTGGTGCATGGAAGCTGGTATTCCTCAGAATGAGGTTAGGGTCAGGTACTACCTCTGTGCATGGAAGCTGGTATTCCTCAGAATAAGGTATTGTGGGAAGAAGGAAATGACACAACACAGTCTGACACGTATTTCCTGCGACGCCAAAGAGGAAGAGACGGGATCAGAGAGTATCAGTATTGAGACTGTCTGTCCCCTCCCTCGTCCTGCCTCTCTACATCTCTCTCTTTCTCTGCCTGTGGTGTTGAGTCAACTGAACATCTAGGAAGAGGACTTCCTGTATGTAAGGAAAGCATCAGCTGCACACATTCTGATTTAAGGAGCAGGAGAGTCACATGCTACTAACACACCGTACCGTACCTGCGTTAAGCTCTGGCCATTTCCCTTCGGCTTCTTCAACTGTGTTTTAGGAGTTTCATGAGGATAGAAAATGAATCACGGAAATGTCCACTATGTATTCCTGTTGTGTTTGTTCTGTGGTACAGTGATTTTGTTACAGCCTTATTCTCAAATGGATTGAATCAGATAGGAGAGAAATGAGAGAAGGATGGAGAAACAGCAGAGAGAGAGAGAGAGGGGGAGAGAGAGAGAGAGAGAGACAGAGAGAGAGACATAGAGAGAGAGAGAGAGAGAGAAACATCAGGGATGAGAGCAAATTAAATAGATAATAAACAAATGTGAAATTAAGCAAAAAATTACAATCACACAAGTTCACTCTCTCTTTCAATCTCCGTCCATCTCTCTCTCTCTCCCTCCATCTCTTCCTCCATCTCTCTCCCCATCTCTCTCTCTCTCTCTCTCTCTCCATCTCTCTCTCCCTCCATCTCTCCCTCATCTCTCTCCATCTCTCCCTCCCTCTCCCTCTCTCCATCTCTCTCCCCTCCATCTCTCTCTCCATCTCTCCCTCCACCTCTCAATATCTCTCTCCATCTTTCTCTCCCTCCATCTCTCCCTCCCTCTCTCTCTCTCTCCATCTCCCATTCTCTCCCACTCCATTTCTCTCCCTCCATCTCTCTCTCCTCCCTCTCTCCATCTCTCTCTCTCTCTCTCTTCATCTCTCCTTCCATCTCTCTCTCCCCATTTCCATCTCTCTCTCTCCATCTCTCCCTCCATCTCTCTCTCCATCTCTCTCTCAAGAGAATACTTTCCCTCTCATTTCAGTCAGTCAGTGACTGTAATAAATTATTTACAAAGAGTAGATCTACAAGCACTCAATACAACGCAGTCGCTCAGCCATAGAGCCCAGGGGAGCGGAGAGCGGCCCGGCATTTTATGAAAGAGACGGCAAGTGAGGAGAAATGCAGCCTTGTGGAAAGGTCATCGACACCCGGTGGGTCCTCTGTGATCCTTTCATCAGGCAGGTGAAGAAGCTGCTTCACTACGGAACCATGAGACACCTTTAGGTCTCCTCTAATACTCCATGATGGATAGATTATAGAGGATATGACAGGGAAATAGGTAGAGAGAGAGAGAGAACGTGAGACAGAGAGAGAGAGAGAAAGAGAGTGAGAGAGAGAGAGAGAACGTGAGACAGAGAGAGAGAGAGAGAGAGAGAGAGAGAGAGAGAGGAGGGGGAGAAACAGAGAGAGACAGAGGGAGACAGAGAGAGCAAGTGAGACAGAGAGAGAGAGAGAGAGAGAGAGAGAGAGAACGTGAGACAGAGAGAGAGAGAAAGAAAGAGAGAGACAGAGAGAGAACCTGAGAGAGAGAGAGAGAGACAGAGAGACAGGGAGACAGAGAGAGCGAGAGAGAGAGAGAGAGACAGACAGACAGACAGAGAGAGAAAGTGAGAGAGAGAGAGAGAGAGAGAGACAGAGAGAGAAATTGAGACAGACAGACAGAGAGAGAGAGAGAGAGAGCATTGCTTGCCCTGCTAAACCCCAGCATCAGATAGACAGTGATTGTTTCTGTTACAATCTGGAATCTCACTTATCTCCTAAATGGACAGTAATTGAATTATTGTGGGACAATCAGAAAGATGTCCTATTGAAGCTCAGCTCTTTGTTCCAAACAGCAGCATCACAGACAACATGGTGAGATCCTGTGGGTGAGTTGTATCATTATAATACATAGAATAGGGAACCTACATGGATAGGAAACCTACGTGGATAATGAACCTACATGGATAGGGAACCTACATGGATAGGAAACCTACATGGATAATGAACCTACATGGATAGGGAACCTACATGGATAGGAAACCTACATTTATAGGGAACCTACATGGATAGGAAACCTACATGGATAATGAACCTACATGGATAATGAACCTACATGGATAGGAAACCTACATGGATAATGAACCTACATGGATAATGAACCTACATGGATAATGAACCTACATGGATAGGAAACCTACATGGATAATGAACCTACATGGATAATGAACCTACATGGATAGGAAACCTACATGGATAATGAACCTACATGAATAGGAAACCTACATGGATAATGAACCTACATGGATAGGTGACCTACATATGACTCTGAGCTCAGACAACATGATGTAGCTGCTCCTGTAGCTGCTCCTGTAGTGACTCTGAGCTCAGACAACATGATGTAGCTGCTCCTGTAGTGACTCTGAGCTCAGACAACATGATGTAGCTGCTCCTGTAGTGACTCTGAGCTCAGACAACATGATGTAGCTGCTCCTGTAGTGACTCTGAGCTCAGACAACATGATGTAGCTGCTCCTGTAGTGACTCTGAGCTCAGACATCATGATGTAGCTGCTCCTGTAGCTGCTCCTGTAGTGACTCTGAGCTCAGACAACATGATGTAGCTGCTCCTGTAGTGACTCTGAGCTCAGACAACATGATGTAGCTGCTCCTGTAGCTGCTCCTGTAGTGACTCTGAGCTCAGACAACATGATGTAGCTGCTCCTGTAGCTGCTCCTGTAGTGACTCTGTTTGAAGATGGTGGATCTTTCATTCAGTAACCTGGAATTCATTACTGTCACTGAAGGTGGATAATTGGTGTAGAAACGAGTAACAGTAGAATGTTAATAAATATCTCCTTTGGATTTAAATCTACCACAGAAATATAAATCCTAATTGGCATGGTGAATTTTAATGAGGAAGGATAGTGCATCTTACAGGGAAACACAAAACTTCACCAAAAAGTTTTAATTTGATATCTTTTCATCTATGTTTGTTTCCTCTGGTACGGGGCCAGAAGTGGATCTGGAACAGTCTGTATCAGCTCTCCTCATGGGCTCTCCAGACAGACTGGAACAAGGGTTCTGGAACAGTCTGTATCAGCTCTCCTCATGGGCTCTCCAGACAGACTGGAACAAGGGTTCTGGAACAGTCTGTATCAGCTCTCCTCAGGGGCTCTCCAGACAGACTGGAACAAGGGTTCTGGAACAGTCTGTATCAGCTCTCCTCAGGGGCTCTCCAGACAGACTGGAACAAGGGTTCTGGAACAGAAGGGTTCTGGAACAGTCTGTATCAGCTCTCCTCATGGGCTCTCCAGACAGACTGGAACAAGGGTTCTGGAACAGTCTGTATCAGCTCTCCTCATGGGCTCTCCAGACAGACTGGAACCAGGGTTCTGGGGCAGAAGAGTTCTGGAACAGTCTGTATCAGCTCTCCTCATGGGCTCTACAGACAGACTGGAACAAGGGTTCTGGAGCAGAAGAGTTCTGGAGCAGAAAGGTTCTGGAACAGAAGGGTTCTGGAGCAGAAGGGTTCTGGAGCAGAAGGATTCTGGAGCAGAAGGGTTCTGGAACAAGGGTTCTGGAACAGAAGGGTTCTGGAACAAGGGTTCTGGAACAGAAGGGTTCTGGAATAGAAGAGGATAACACTCTTACATCCCAACAGTCTATCTAGCTGACTGTTTATATATTGAGTGTTTATTGAAGGCAGTACCCAGGTTCACTACTCTCTATAGTGTCCCTTCTCTCTATAGTGTCCCTTCTCTCTCTAGTGTCCCTCCTCTCTCTAGTGTCCCTCCTCTCTCTAGTGTCCCTCCTCTCTCTTGTGTCCCTCCTCTCTCTAATGTCCCTCCTTCCAGCAGACACAACAGGTCTGGGTTGGAACAGGCCACTGTTGGACACGCTGAAAGACAGCAGGGGACATGAGGAGACATGGGAGGACATGAAGAGACATGGGGGGACATGAGGAGACATGGGGGGGCATGAGGAGACATGGGGGGACATGAGGAGACATGTGGGGACATGAGGAGACATGGGGGGACATGAGGAGACATGTGGGGACATGAGGAGACATGGGGGACATGGGGGGACATGAGGAGACATGGGGGGACATGAGGAGACATGAGGAGACATGAGGAGACATGGAAGAACATGAGGAGACATGAGGGGACATGGGGGGACATGAGGAGACATGGGGGGACATGAGGAGACATGAGGAGACATGGAAGAACATGAGGAGACATGAGGAGACATGGGGGGACATGAAGAGACATGGTGGGACATGAGGAGACATGGGGGACATGGGGGACATGAGGAGACATGGTGGGACATGAGGAGACACGGGGGGACACAAGGAGACATGAGGAGACATGGGGGACATCAGGAGACATGAGGAGACATGGGGGGACATGAGGAAACATGGTGGGACATTTGGAGACATGGGGGGACATGAGGAGACATGGGGGGACATGAGGAGACATGGGAGAACATGAGGAGACATGAGGAGACATGGGGGGACATGAGGAGACATGGGAGAACATGAGGAGACATGGGAGAACATGAGGAGACATGAGGAGACATGGGGGGACATGAGGAGACATGGGGGGACATGAGGAGACCTGGGAGAACATGAGGAGACATGAGGAGACATGGGGGGACATGAGGAGACATGGGGGGACATGAGGAGACATGGGGGGACATGAGGAGACATGGGAGGACATGAGGAGACATGGGAGAACATGAGGAGACATGGGAGAACATGAGGAGACATGAGGAGACATGAGGAGACATGGGGGGACATGAGGAGACATGAGGAGACATGGGGGGACATGAGGAGACATGGGGGGACATGAGGAGACATGAGGAGACATGGGGGGCTGCCTGACTGGCTGACTGGTGGCCTGACTGGCTGACTGACTGCCTGACTGGCTGACGGACTGCCTGACTGGCTACCTGACTGGCTGACTGGCTGCCTGACTGGCCGACTGGCTGACTGCCTGACTGGCTGGTTGACTGAATGACTGGATGACTGGCTGACTGGCTGACAGGTTGATTGACTGGCTGACTGGCTGACTGCCTGACTGGCTGGCTGGCTGGCTGACTGGCTGACTGGCGGCCTGACTGCCTGACTGGCTGCCTGACTAGCTGACTGGCTGACTGGCTGACTGCCTGACTGGCTGACTGGCTGGCTGACTGGCTGACTGACTGGCTGACTGGCTGACTGGCTGCCTGACTAGCTGACTGGCTGACTGATTGGCTGACTGGCTGACTGACTGACTGGCTGCCTGACTGGCTGACTAACTGCCTGACTGGCTGACAGACTGCCTGACTGGCTGCCTGACTAGCTGACTGGCTGACTGACTGGCTGACTGGCTGACTGCCTGACTGGCTGGTTGACTGAAAGACTGGATGACTGGCTGACATGTTGATTGACTGGCTGACTGGCTGACTGCCTGACTGGCTGGCTGACTGACTGCCGGACTGGCTGGCTGGCTGACAGATTGATTGACTGGCTGACTGACTGGCTGACTGGCGGACTGGCTGGCTGCCTGACTGGCTGACTGACTGCCTGACTGGCTGACTGACTGGCTGACTGGCTGCCTGACTGGCTGACTGGCTGACTGACTGGCTGACTGACTAGCTGATTGGCTGACTGACTGGCGGACTGGCTGGCTGGCTGACTGGTTGACTGGCTGACTGACTGACAGGTTGATTGACTGGCTGACTGGCTGACTGGCTTCCTGACTGGCGAACTGACAAGCTGACTGGCTGACTGACTGGCTGACAGGTGGACTGGCTGGCTGACTGCCGGACTGGCTGGCTGGCTGACTGACTGGTTGACTGGCTGACAGATTGATTGACTTGCTGACTGGCTGGCTGACTGCCTGACTGACTGGCTGACTGACTGGCTGACTGGCGGACTGGCTGGCTGCCTGACTGGCTGCCTGACTGCCTGACTGGCTGACTGACTGGCTGACTGGCTGCCTGACTGGCTGACTGACTGCCTGACTGGCCGACTGGCTGCCTGACTGGCTGCCTGACTGGCTGACTGGCTGGCTGACTGCCTAACTGACTGGCTGACAGACTAGCTGATTGGCTGACTGACTGGCTGACTGGCGGACTGGCTGGCTGGCTGACTGGATGACTGGCTGACTGGCTGACAGGTTGATTGACTGGCTGACTGGCTGACTGGCTGACTGACTGGATGACTGGCTGACTGGCTTCCTGACTGGCTGCCTGACTGGTAGATTGACTGGCTGACTGGCTGACTGGCTGATTGGCTGACTGGCTGACTGACTGACAGGTTGACTGACTGACAGGTTGACTGACAGGCTGACTTACTGACTGGCTGGTTGACTGACTGGCTGACTGACTGGCTAGCTGACTGTTTGACTGGCTGGCTGACTGGCTGATTGACTGACTTGTTGACTGGCTGATTAATTGGCTGACTCACTGGCTGACTGATTGACTGGCTAGCTGACTGGCTGGCTGACTGGAGGACTCACTGGCTGACTGACTGACTGGCCCATCAGCAGAGCTGGCCCATCAGCAGAGCTGGCCCATCAACAGAGCTGGCCCATCAGCAGAGCTGGCCCATCAGCAGAGCTGGCCCATCAACAGAGCTGGCCCATCAACAGAGCTGGCCCATCAACAGAGCTGGCCCATCAGCAGAGCTGGCCCATCAGCAGAGCTGGCCCATCAACAGAGCTGGCCCATCAACAGAGCTGGCCCATCAACAGAGCTGGCCCATCAACAGAGCTGGCAGCCTCTTCCCTTAGTCTCCATCCTCCTCTTCCTCTCTCTTTTCTTCCAGTGACCTCTCATTGAACAATGAGAGCAGCGGTCTGGCAGCCTCTTCCCTTAGTCTCCATCCTCCTCTTCCTCTCTCTTTTCTTCCAGTGACCTCTCATTGAACAGTGAGAGCAGCGGTCTGGCAGCCTCCACCCTGGGGGTTTGTTATTGAAGAGACTAATGGAGCCAGAAGAGCTTCTTCCATTACAGAGATCATCTCTTTTCTCAAATACCCCCCTCTCTCTATACTGTCTATATCTATGTATTTATTTTTTTCACCTTTATTTAACCAGGTAGGCTAGTTGAGAACACCTTTATTTAACCAGGTAGGCTAGTTGAGAACACCTTTATTTAACCAGGTAGGCTAGTTGAGAACACCTTTATTTAACCAGGTAGGCTAGTTGAGAACACCTTTATTTAACCAGGTAGGCTAGTTGAGAACACCTTTATTTAACCAGGTAGGCTAGTTGAGAACACCTTTATTTAACCAGGTAGGCTAGTTGAGAACACCTTTATTTAACCAGGTAGGCTAGTTGAGAACAAGTTCTCATTTACAACTGCGACCTGGCTAAGGTAAAGAAATATGTACTGTATATATCTATACACACATATACATACACACATATACATATATACATATATATATATATATATATATATATATATACAGTGGGGCAAAAAAGTATTTAGTCAGCCACCAATTGTGCAAGTTCTCCCACTTAAAAAGATGAGAGGCCTGTAATTTTCATCATAGGTCCACTTCAACTATGACAGACAAAATGAGAAAAAAAATCCAGAAAATCACATTGCAGGATTTGTAATGAATTTATTTGCAAATTATGGTGGAAAATAAGTATTTGGTCACCTACAATCAAGCAAGATTTCTGGCTCTTACAGACTTGTAACTTCTTTAAGGGGCTCCTCTGTCCTCCACTCGTTACCTGTATTAATGGCACCTGTTTGAACTTGTTATCAGTATAAAAGACACCTGTCCACAACCTCAAACAGTCACACTCCACTATGGCCAAGACCAAAGAGCTGTCAAAGGACACCAGAAACAAAATTGTCGACCTGCACCAGGCTGGGAAGAATGAATCTGCAATAGGAAAGCAGCTTGGTTTGAAGAAATCAACTGTGTGTAACGGCTTTCTTTAGGTGAAGGAGATTCGGACCAAAATGTGGCATGGCTATTGAGATTCATGTTTAATAAAACAAAGGAAACACAAATACTACAAAACAAGAACTGTAACACGAAAACCGAAACAGCCTATACGGGTGCAAAGTGAGACAGAAACAAGGACAATCACCCACGACACACTCAAAGAATATGGCTGCCTAAATATGGTTCCCAATCAGAGACAACGATAAACACCTGCCTCTGATTGAGAACCACTTCAGACAGCCATAGACTAAGCTCGAAAACCCCACTAAGCCACAATCCCAATAACTATGAAAAACCCTAAGACAAAACACACCACATACCAAAACCCATGTCACACCCTGGCCTGACCAAATAAAGAAAGAAAACACAAAATACTAAGACCAGGGCGTGACCACTGTGGGAGCAATTGTTAGGAAATGGAAGACATACAAGACCACTGATAATCTCCCTCGATCTGGGGCTCCACGCAAGATCTCACCCCGTGGGGTCAAAATGATCACAAGAACGGTGAGCAAAAATCCCAGAACCACACGGGGGGACCTAGTGAATGACCTGCAGAGAGCTGGGACCAACAAACTACGCCGCCAGGGACTCAAATCCTGCAGTGCCAGATGTGTCCCCCTGCTTAAGCCAGTACATGTCCAGGCCCGTCTGAAGTTTGCTAGAGAGCATTTGGATGATCCAGAAGAAGATTGGGAGAATGTCATATGGTCAGATGAAACCAAAATAGAACTCTTTGGTAAAAACTCATCTCGTCGTGTTTGGAGGACAAAGAATGATGAGTTGCATCCAAAGAACACCATACCTACCGTGAAGCATGGGGGTGGAAACATCATGCTTTGGGGCTGTTTTTCTGCAAGAGGACCAGGACGACTGATCTGTGTAAAGGAAAGAATGAATGGGGCCATGTATCGTGAGATTTTGAGTGAAAACCTCCTTCCATCAGCAAGGGTATTGAAGATGAAACGTGGCTGGGTCTTCCAGCATGATCCCAAACACACCGCCCGGGCAACGAAGGAGTGGCTTCGCAATAAGCATTTCAAGGTACTGGAGTGGCCTAGCCAGTCTCCAGATCTCAACCCCATAGAACATCTTTGGAGGGAGTTGAAAGTCTGTGTTGCCCAGCAACAGCCCCAAAACATCACTACTCTCGAGGAGATTTTCATGGAGGAATGGGCCAAAATACCAGCAACAGCGTGTGAAAACCTTGTGAAGACTTACAGAAAACGTTTGACCTCTGTCATTGCCAACAAGGGGTATAAAACAAAGTATTGATATCAACTTTTGTTATTGACCAAATACTTATTTTCCACCATAATTTGCAAATAAATTCATTAAAACTCCTACAATGGGATTTTTGGAATTTTTTTCTCATTTTGTCTGTCATAGTTGAAGTGTACCTATGATGAAAATTACAGGCCTCTCTCATCTTTTGAAGTGGGAGAACTTGCACAATTGGTGGCTGATATACTGTATCTCTCTCTCTCTCTCTCTCTCTAAATTGACAGTCTTATTTATGGACAAACTTCTCCATCAATGATTTGATGACAGGGGTAATGTAACAGAAGTGAAGTACTACCCTGATAAACAACCCATCTCTCCCAGGCTTCTACAACCTTCTACTATATATTATCAACCACAGTAAAAACATCTCATCAACATATCAATTCATTGCGATATAGGTCATGTTAAAATAATAGCCCAGACCCAGAGCCCAATCTATAGCTAACATTAAAGACTTCATTATCAAAATGTTTCTGTGCCGATTCTTCATTAAATTCTCCATCTGCGTATTCTAGTCCTTCTCAGAAGAGCATGACTCTTGCATCCATCACACACTGCCTTCCTGTTCATCTGCTAGATTTACACCAAACCAGACAATCCAGGCTGAATGGAAGTCATGCAGAGGTCAGTGTGTCCCTCGAGAGCAGATTATGAGAGTAGCTCTGGTGGGTAGGGGGGAGAGGTGTTATGGGAATACCCTAAATATTCAGATAGAGGTATTCAGACCACCCCTCGATACAGGACTGTGTCAGGGAGAGGTATTCAGACCACCCCTCCATACAGGACTGTGTCAGGGAGAGGTACTCAGACCACCCCTAGATACAGTACTGTGTCAGAGAGAGGTACTCAGACCACCCCTAGATACAGTACTGTGTCAGAGGGGGTACTCAGACCACCCCTAGATACAGTATTGTGTCAGGGAGAGGTACTCAGACATCCCCTAGATACAGTACTGTGTCAGGGAGAGGTACTCAGACAACCCCTAGATACAGTATTGTGTCAGGGAGAGGTACTCAGACCACCCCTAGATACAGTACTGTGCCAGGGAGAGGTACTCAGACCACCCCTAGATACAGTATTGTGTCAGGGAGAGGTACTCAGACCACCCCTAGATACAGTACTGTGCCAGGGAGAGGTACTCAGACCACCTTAGATACAGGACTGTGTCAGGGAGAGGTACTCAAACCACCCCTAGATACAGTACTTTGTCAGAGAGAGGTACTCAGACCACCCCTAGATACAGTATTGTGTCAGGGAGAGGTACTCAGACCACCCCTAGATACAGTACTGTGTCAGAGAGAGGTACTCAGACCACCTTAGATACAGGACTGTGTCAGGGAGAGGTACTCAGACCACCCCTAGATACAGTATTGTGTCAGGGAGAGGTACTCAGACCACCCCTAGATACAGTACTGTGTCAGAGAGAGGTACTCAGACCACCCCTAGATACAGTACTGTGTCAGGGACAGGTACTCAGACCACCCCTAGATACAGTACTGTGCCAGGGAGAGGTACTCAGACCACCCCTAGATACAGTACTGTGTCAGGGAGAGGTACTCAGACCACCTTAGATACAGTACTGTGTCAGGGAGAGGTACTCAGACCACCTTAGATACAGTACTGTGTCAGGGAGAGGTACTCAGACCACCCCTAGATACAGTACTGTGTCAGAGAGAGGTATTCAGACCACCCCTAGATACAGTACTGTGTCAGGGAGAGGTACTCAGACCACCTTAGATACAGTACTGTGTCAGGGAGAGGTACTCAGACCACCTTAGATACAGTACTGTGTCAGGGAGAGGTACGCAGACCACCCCTAGATACAGTACTGTGTCAGGGAGAGGTACTCAGACCACCTTAGATACAGTACTGTGTCAGGGAGAGGTACTCAGACCACCTTAGATACAGTACTGTGTCAGGGAGAGGTACTCAGACCACCTTAGATACAGTACTGTGTCAGAGATAGGTACTCAGACCACCTTAGATACAGTACTGTGTCAGGGAGAGGTACTCAGACCACCCCTAGATACAGTACTGTGTCAGAGAGAGGTACTCAGACCACCCCTAGATACAGTACTGTGCCAGGGAGAGGTACTCAGACCACCCCTAGATACAGTACTGTGTCAGGGAGAGGTACTCAGACCACCCCTAGATACAGTACTGTGTCAGGGAGAGGTACGCAGACCACCCCTAGATACAGTACTGTGTCAGGGAGAGGTACTCAGACCACCTTAGATACAGTACTGTGTCAGGGAGAGGTACTCAGACCACCCCTAGATACAGTACTGAGTCAGGGAGAGGTACTCAGACCACCCCTAGATACAGTACTGTGCCAGGGAGAGGTACTCAGACCACCCCTAGATACAGTACTGTGTCAGGGAGAGGTACTCCGACCACCTTAGATACAGTACTGTGTCAGGGAGAGGTACTCAGACCACCTTAGATGCAGGACTGTGTCAGGGAGAGGTACTCAGACCACCCCTAGATACAGTATTGTGTCAGGGAGAGGTACTCAGACCACCCCTAGATACAGTACTGTGTCAGAGAGAGGTACTCAGACCACCTTAGATACAGGACTGTGTCAGGGAGAGGTACTCAGACCACCCCTAGATACAGTACTGTGCCAGGGAGAGGTACTCAGACCACCCCTAGATACAGTACTGTGTCAGGGAGAGGTACTCAGACCACCTTAGATACAGTACTGTGTAAGGGAGAGGTACTCAGACCACCTTAGATACAGTACTGTGTCAGAGAGAGGTACTCAGACCACCCCTAGATACAGTACTGTGCCAGGGAGAGGTACTCAGACCACCCCTAGATACAGTACTGTGTCAGGGAGAGGTACTCAGACCACCTTAGATACAGTACTGTGTAAGGGAGAGGTACTCAGACCACCTTAGATACAGTACTGTGTCAGGGAGAGGTACGCAGACCACCCCTAGATACAGTACTGTGCCAGGGAGAGGTACTCAGACCACCCCTAGATACAGTACTGTGTCAGGGAGAGGTACTCAGACCACCTTAGATACAGTACTGTGTCAGGGAGAGGTACTCAGACCACCTTAGATACAGTACTGTGTCAGGGAGAGGTACTCAGACCACCTTAGATACAGTACTGTGTCAGGGAGAGGTACTCAGACCACCCCTAGATACAGTACTGTGTCAGAGAGAGGTACTCAGACCACCCCTAGATACAGTACTGTGCCAGGGAGAGGTACTCAGACCACCCCTAGATACAGTACTGTGTCAGAGAGAGGTATTCAGACCACCCCTAGATACAGTACTGTATCGGAGGAAATGTTTTAATATTCTCTGACCTACCTACCTACTGTATCAGGGAAAATGTTTTAATATTCTCTGACCTACCTACATACTGTATCAGGGGAAATGTTTTAATATTCTCTGACCTACCTACATACTGTATCAGGGGAAATGTTTTAATATTCTCTGACCTACCTACATACTGTATCAGGGGAAATGTTTTAATATTCTCTGACCTACCTACATCCTGTATCAGGGGAAATGCTTTAATATTCTCTGACCTACCTTCATACTGTATCAGGGAAATATTTTAATATTCTCTGACCTACCTACATACTGTGTGACATGCAGAGGTCAGTGTGTCCCTCGAGAGCAGATTATGAGAGTAGCTCTGGTGGGTAGGGGGGAGAGGTGTTATGGGAATACCCTAAGTATTCAGAGAGAGGTACTCAGACCACCCCTAGATACAGTACTGTGTCAGGGAGAGGTACTCAGACCACCCCTAGATACAGTACTGTGTCAGGGTATTCAGACCACCCCTAGATACAGTACAGTGTCAGAGAGAGGTACTCAGACCACCCCTAGATACAGTACTGTGCCAGAGAGAGGTACGCAGACCACCCCTAGATACAGTACTGTGTCAGGGAGAGGTACTCAGACCACCCCTAGATACAGTACTGTGTCAGAGAGAGGTACTCAGACATCCCCTAGATACAGTACTGTGCCAGGGAGAGGTATTCAGACC